>NC_092710.1:16932669-16968782 GCF_047496885.1 Scyliorhinus torazame | reverse complement strand
AGGGAGGGTTGTAGGAGCTGGAGGAGGTTACAGAGATAGGGTGTGGTGTCGGGGCTGGAGGATTTTGCAGAGATCGGGAGGGTTGTAGGGGCTGGAGGAGGTTACAGATCTCGGGAGGGTTGTAGGGACTGGAGGAGGTTACAGAGATAGGGAGGGTTGCAGGGGCTGGAGGAGGTTACAGAGATAGGGAGGGTTGTAGAGACTGGAGGAGGTTACACAGATAGGGAGGGTTGTCGGGGCTGGAGGAGGTTACAGAGAAAGGGAGGGTTGTAGAGGCTGGAGGAGGTTACAGAGATAGGGAGGGTTGTAGAGACTGGAGGAGGTTACACAGATAGGGAGGGTTGTCGGGGCTGGAGGAGGTTACAGAGAAAGGGAGGGTTGTAGAGGCTGGAGGAGGTCACAGAGATAGGGAGGGTTTTAGGGGCTGAGGAGGTTACAGAGATAGGGAGGGTTGTAGAGGCTGGCGGAGGTTACAAAGATAGAGAGAGTTGTAGGGGCTGGAGGAGGTTACAGAGATAGGGAGGGTTGTAGGGGCTGGAGGAGGTTACAGAGATAGGGAGTGTTGTTGGGGGCTGGAGGAGGTTACAGAGATAGGGAGGGTTGTCGGGACTGGAGGAGGTTACAGAGATAGGGAGGGTTGTCGGGACTGGAGGAGGTTACAGAGATAGGGAGGGTTGTAGGGGCTGGAGGAGGTTACAGAGATAGGGAGGGTTGAAGGGGCTGGAGGAGGTTACAGAGATAGGGAGGGTTGTAGGGGCTGGAGGAGGTTACAGAGATAGAGAGGGTTGTAGGGGCTTGAGGTGGTTACAGAGATAGAGAGAGTTGTAGGGGCTGGAGGAGGTTATAGAGATAGGGATGTGTGTACGGGGTTACAGAGATAGGGAGGGTTGCAGGGGCTGGGGGAAGTTACAGAGATAGGGAGGGTTGTAGAGACTGGAGGAGGTTACACAGATAGGGAGGGTTGTCGGGGCTGGAGGAGGTTACAGAAAAAGGGAAGGGTGTAGGGGCTGGAGTAGGTTACAGAGCAAGGGAGGATTGTAGAGGCTGGAGGAGGTTACAGAGATAGGGAGGAATGTAGGTGGTTACAGAGATAGGGAGGGTTTTGGGGGCTGGAGGAGGTTACAGAGAAAGGGAGGGGTGTAGGGGCTGGAGGAGGTTACAGAGATCGGGAGGATTGTAGGGGCAGGAGGAGGTTACAGAGATAGGGATAGTTGTCGGGGCTGGAGGAGGTTACAGAGAAAGGGAGTGGTGTAGGAGCTGGAGGAGGCTACAGAGATAGGGAGGGTTGTAGGGGCTCGAGGTTACAGAGGTAGGGAGGGTTGTAGGGGCTGGAGGAGGTTACAGAGAAAGGGAGGGGTGTAGGGGCTGGAGGAGGTTACAGAGATCGGGAGGATTGTAGGGGCTGGAGGAGGTTACAGAGATAGGGAGGGGTGTAGGGGGTTACGGAGATAGGGAGGGTTGTAGGAGCTGTAGGAGGTTACAAAGATAGTGAGTGTTGTAGGGACAGGGGAGGTTACAGAGATAGGGAGGGTTGTCGGTACTGGAGGAGGTTACAGAGATAGGGAGGGTTGTAGGGGCTGGAGGAGGTTACAGAGAAAGGGAGTGGTGTAGGAGCTGGAGGAGGCTACAGAGATAGGGAGGGTTGTAGGGGCTCGAGGTTACAGAGGTAGGGAGGGTTGTAGGGGCTGGAGGAGGTTACAGAGAAAGGGAGGGGTGTAGGGGCTGGAGGAGGTTACAGAGATCGGGAGGATTGTAGGGGCTGGAGGAGGTTACAGAGATAGGGAGGGGTGTAGGGGGTTACGGAGATAGGGAGGGTTGTAGGAGCTGTAGGAGGTTACAAAGATAGTGAGTGTTGTAGGGACAGGGGAGGTTACAGAGATAGGGAGGGTTGTCGGTACTGGAGGAGGTTACAGAGATAGGGAGGGTTGTAGGAGCTGGAGGAGTTTACAGAGATAGGGTGTGGTGTCGGGGCTGGAGGATTTTGCAGAGATAGGGAGGGTTGTAGGGGCTGGAGGAGGTTACAGATCTCGGGAAGGTTGTAGGGGCTGGAGGAGGTTACAGAGATAGGGAGGGTTGCAGGGGCTGGAGGAGGTTACAGAGATAGGGAGGGTTGTAGAGGCTGGAGGAGGTTACAGAGATAGGGAGGAATGTAGGTGGTTACAGAGATAGGGAGGGTTGTCGGGGCTGGAGGAGGTTACAGAGAAAGGGAGGGTTGTAGGGGCTGGAGGAGGTTACAGAGAAAGGGAGGGTTGTAGGGGCTGGAGGACGTTACAGAGAAAGGGAGGGTTGTAGAGGCTGGAGGAGGTTACAGAGATAGGGAGGGTTTTAGAGACTGGAGGAGGTTACACAGATAGGGAGGGTTGTCGGGGCTGGAGGCGGTTACAGAGAAAGGGAGGGTTGTAGAGGCTGGAGGAGGTTACAGAGATAGGGAGGGTTGTAGGGGCTGGAGGGGGTTACAGAGATAGGGAGGGTTGTAGGGGCTGGAGGAGGTTACAGAGATAGGGAGGGTTGTAGGGGCTGGAGGAGGTTACAGAGATAGAGAGAGTTGTAGGGACTGGAGGAGGTTACAGAGATAGGGAGGGTTGTAGGGGCTGGAGGAGGTTACAGAGATAGGGAGGGTTGTAGGGGCTGGAGGAGGTTACAGAGATAGGGAGGGAGCAGGAACCGAGGGAGGGAGTGGTCAACATTTCAGAGGGAAACGGGCGGTGGGAGGAGGGCGGTGGGAGGAGGGCGGTGGGAGGAGGGCGGTGGGAGGAGGGCGGTGGGAGGAGGGCGGTGGGAGGAGGGCGGTGGGCCTCACGGACAGGATGAAGGTAGGGGAGGGAGTGTGGTGGGGGTGGGAGGTGGTGGGGGGGGGTGTATAGACGGGAGAGAACCTGGTGCGAATTCAGAGCGAGGGGTGATCAGGGGGAGGAGCGGGGGGGGGGAGTGGGGAAAAGGAGGGAGTCCACACGGCGGGGTTTCTATCCGAAGTTTGAGATGGTGTATTAGTGGAATATGGGGCCCAAACAGAGACAGGGATCAGCTCGTCCTCATCCCATTGACTAAAATTCCCATGAGCCTTCACGGCCCCCCCCCCCCTCCGCTGACAAAGCTTGAGGCAGGGGGACAGGGGTTAAACCCACTGAATCGTCTCGGGGCCCAATCTGAGCAAGCTGTGAGTTGGAAACTCTGAGAGGCATTGGCAACGACACTCGAACCAAACACTAAATAATTTCTGCCTTGTCCGCTTGACTTATTCATGAAGGTGGAAGAACGTCAGTGATCCTTAACCAGACTCTCGAAACGCTGACCTCTGTCCCTCGGCCCCGTATCGTGGTATTTTACGAGCCCCCACGATCGACCTCAGCTCTGTCGCACTCTCAGACGTCGGGGCTCCCCTGGACTTTCTTCCCCACCGGGAGCAGCCCGCCCCTATCGACGCGGCCGCCCAAGGCGGGCGACCGCTTTCGCCCGGAAGACGCCCTCGACAGGAGGACCCCGTCCGCGTTGGCCAGGTGCTCCCGCTCGGCGGCTCCCGCGGCGAGGTCGTCGTCCTGGGAGACGGCCACCCTGGGAGGGTGCTTCCCATCGCCCGTTGAGGCGTCGCACGCGCTGATGTCACCCCGCAGGAGGTGCCCGGCGTCCTCCTCGTACAGCCCCTGTGGGTGCCGATGGTGACCTGCAGCCGCGATGCCTCGTCCAACTCCAACTGGAGCTACGCACGGCTCACGTCAAGACCCGTGACCGAGTGACCCCGGCCAACCACGCCTACAGATCCCTCCACGCGTGGCATGGGGGTACAGGGGCCCAAACAGGAGGCCACGTTTACCGCCATCTTCTTTTTCCATTCGTTCCATGAACATGGGCATCGCGGGCTCTGCCAGCATTTATTGCCCACATCCAATTGCCCTTGGGGGGGGGGTAGTTAAGAGACAACCACATCACCGTGTGTCGGTAGGCCAGGCCAGGTAAGGGAGGCAGATTTCCCTCCCTAAAGGACATTAGAGAAGGGTTTTCGCGACAATGGTTTCCTGGTCATCGTTCGATTTTAATCCCACATTTTTATTGAATTCACATTTCTCCACCTGCCCTGCCGGGATTCGAACCCAGGACCCTCGAGCATCACCCTGGCTTCAGCACCGAGACCACTGCCCACACCGCGGCCTGGACCGTGCGTACGGTGCCTCCCCAATTTGTCATCCAGTATTGTAAGCAGGGTCCGTGGGGACTGGTTGGGCCCTGACATATTTAGATTGGGCCTCTGGATGAACATAAACTCTGCCCTGTCTCCCACCCCCCCCCCCAGTTTATTTCCCAGGAGCGGGTCAGAGGCGGCTCTTCGGAACATGGGCCGCCCAACACCGCGTACCATCTCGCCACTGAACCCTGCGCCCCCCTTTTCAGCCTTCCCGCCGGAGAGTGACAGTTCTCCGGACCCTTTCGGGCCCAAGGCCCGCTCCGCGAACGACTTCCTCTGGGTCACCACACTGTTGATCCCACACACCAAACGATCTCAGAACGTCTCAGGGAGGGGAGGGGGCCGGAGTAACGATGTCCGTAACCGAGTCCTCAGGGATTCGGCCGACTGTGTTGAACCGGCACCTCTACAATCTTACAGGCGACTTGGGGGGGGGGGGGGAGGGGGGGGAGCGGCAATGATTCGTGACAACGTTCCCCGAGCCCGGGGCTGACCGGGTCGGTGATTGCCCTGAATGTTAGGGCCCCGCAGGCGGTCAGGAATATTACCTCCTGTCGGCCGTCTCCAACAGTTCCATTTGGCCTACGGCTCACAAGCCCCAATCAGGATGACTGGAAATGCGGCCCAGTCTGGGCTGGGGCCTGCGCCCACTCGCGGGGAAGCTCATATTCCACAGGGAGATCGATCGATGTGTCCCCGTGGGTCGCGCGAGGGTTATTACACTAACCCTCCCAGTTAACCCTCAAGGCCAACCTTAAACACGGCCGAACCAGAACCTAAACTAGGCCATGACGCTCAAAACGCCTCACTCAAGGCCCAAAAATGTTTTATATATAAATTTAGAGTACCCAATTCATTTCTTTCCAATTAAGGGGCAATTTAGCGCGGCCAATCCACCTCCCCTGCACATTCTTTGGGTTGTGGGGGCGAAACCCACGCAGACACGGGGAGAACGTGCAAACCCCACACGGACAGTGACCCAGAGCCGGGATCGAACCTGGGACCTCGGCGCCGTGAGGCATCGGCGCGAACCCACTGCCCCATCGTGCCGCTCCTCCAAACCTTTTTAATTGTATTTTATTACAAACATGTATCAAAACAGGTTACAGCGAATAAACACCCCGGGGAAACATGCTTCCCAGCAATCAACTTTACAGTCTGTACAGATTTTCCCCCTTTTTCATCCGCCCCCCCCCCTTCCTCCCTCCCCCCCCCCCCCTCTCCCCTCCCCCACGACGAACAGCTCCTCAAATACGGTCACCAACATCCCCCACCTTTCCACAAACCCCCCCTGCTGAGCCCCTAACTCATACTTTATTTTCTCTAACCGCAGGAAGTCGTACAGGTCGCCCAACCAGGCCGCTACCCCTGAAAGAACCCACTCATTCTCGCCCGAGTCATATGCACCCTGTGCACCACCTTAAACTGTATCAGGCTCATCCTCGCACAAGAAGGTCCCGTTTAACCCTTCGCAGTGCCTCACTCCATACTCCCCAATTGATCTCCTCTCCCAACTCTGCTTCCCATTTCTCCTTGATCTCCACCACCCTCTCGCCTCCCTGCTCCCCCAGCCACTGATATATATCCCCAATTCTTCCCTCCCCTTCCACATCCGGAAGCAGCAGTCGCTCCAGCGGGATGTATCCCAGCAATCTAGGGACTCCTTCCAGACCTTTTGTGCAAAGGCCCCAACCTAGCCGACCCCCACAACACTTGTCAAGGGGTGACCCTGGCTGCTCTTGTCCGTGTGTGTTTAGCGCACACACATGTACGCGCACACACACACGCACACATGCACAGATCAGGACGAACTTGAGGGGCTGGAAATGAAGCCTGGGACTTATCATGTCCTACTTTGCGTGTGTTGGACAACACAATCAGCCTGCGTGTGATCATTCCCCTGCTCTGCGTGTGTGCGTGTGCGCGTGTGTGTGTGCGTGTGCGCGTGTGCGTGTGTGTGCGCGCGTGTGTGTGCGCGCGTGTGGACGGGTCCAGGCCCCAGTCCCACAAGCGCACACCTGGGGCGGTGTTCGCGCCGTCGTGAACGCCGTCGAGATTCACCACGGCGCGAAACGGCCCCCATCCCGACCCGACAATGGGCTCGGAGCGGGGCCGCGTCATCTACATGCGCCAGGCCTTGGCGGCGCGTAAAGGCAGCGCCGCACACTTGCCGCAGCCGGCGCTGCATAACTGGCGTCGCCCGCGCATGCGCAGGTTGCCGTCCTCTCCGAGTCCGCCCCGCAAGAAGATGGCGGACGGATCTTGCGGGGCCGCGGAAGAAAGGAGGTCCTCCTTCAGCGAGGCCGGGCGGACGATCGGAGTCGGTGGGCACCGATCGCGGGCCACCCCACATTTGAGGGCCCCCCCCCCACCCCGCAGGCCGCCCCCCCCCCCCCGCCCCCCCAGCATTCCCACACCGTTCCCGCCGGCAGCGACCAGGTGTGGACGGCGCCGGGGGGGAGGGGGGGGGAACCCGCTGTATTGGGCAGGCCGCTCGGCCCAGCCGGCACTGAGAATCGCGGGGGGTACCGGTGAATGGCCATTTTGGCAGTCTCGGGCGATTCACCGCACCGCGCCGCGCGGAACGCGACTGCGCCGACCTGGCCGCCTCCGTGACTCGCGGGAGGGCTTCGGACCGGCGTGGCGGGAAAACCTGGCGACCCGGGTGATTCTCCCAACCGGCGCGGGAGCGGAGAACCGCGCCCCCTGATCTCGAGTCGGCCGCCATCCCAGGTGACTGGAGGTGGACGGTTTGCCTGCAATGAACCCTGACCTCGAGCGGGCACCAAAGGACAGGTGAGTGGGATGGTAGCCGGGGAACCGAAAGGGGGGGGGACGCTTTCCCACAGCTGCGAAGCCGGCTCTGGGTCGCGTCCCCAGTCTCTGCAATCCCCTCCGGTTGCCGACCCCTCCTCCTACCACCGGGGGCGCTGTCTCCTCATCCCCCCCCACGGGAAACCCTTCCTGATTACGAACCCCTCCGTTCAATCTCCCCCTCAACCTCCTCCTCTCTGAGGGTAACCATCCCTAGTCTCCTCGAATGCCCCAGAGGGGCTGAAGTTGGCGGTGGGCTGGGATACGCGGACATTCCGACGGGTGGCGAGGGAGGGGACAAGGTGTGGGGCGGGAATAGTTTGTGTTGATAAACGGGCCCCACCCTGGAGCTGGGCCAATGCTCATTCCCGCGAACAGCTCCCTGGACACACTGCACAATCTCTCCGGCAACGAGATAGGGGGCGGCTTCCGCCGGGATGTTCGAATTGGCCACGTTTGTGTGTATCCAGGCGGGTTAGGGGATCGCCAGGCTGTGTAGAGAGGGAGGGGGAGGTGGAGGGGGGGGGGGGGTGCGGAGGGAGGGGGAGGTGGAGGGGGGGGGTGCGGAGGGAGGGGGAGGTGGGGGGTAAGGGAGGGGGAGGTGGGGGGGCGGAGGGAGGGGGAGGTGGGGGGTAAGGGAGGGGGAGGTGGGGGGGCGGAGGGAGGGGGAGGTGGGGGGTGAGGGAGGGAGGGGGAGGTGGGGGAGGTGGGAGGTGGGGTGTGAGGGAGGGAGGGGAGGTGGGGGGTGCGGAGGGAGGGGGAGGTGGGGGTGCGGAGGGAAGGGAGGTGGGGGGTGCGGAGGGAGAGGGAGGTGGGGGGAGGTGGGAGGTGGGGTGTGGGGGTACAGACAGGGTCTTGCTCAACAGCACAAACCAACTGAAGACCCTCAACCCAGCTCCCTCCCCGACCCCCTTGGTAGGTGTTGTAGGGACTGGAGGAGGTTACAGAGATAGGGAGCGTTGTAGGGGCTGGAGGAGGTTACAGAGATAGGGAGGGTTGTAGGGGCTGGAGGAGGTTACAGAGATAGGGAGCGTTGTAGGGGCTGGAGGAGGTTACAGAGATAGGGAGGGTTGTAGGGACTGGAGGAGGTTACAGAGATAGGGAGCGTTGTAGGGGCTGGAGGAGGTTACAGAGATAAGGGAGGGTTGTAGGGACTGGAGGAGGTTACAGAGATAGGGAGCGTTGTAGGGGCTGGAGGAGGTTACAGAGATAGGGAGGGTTGTAGGGACTGGAGGAGGTTACAGAGATAGGGAGGGTTGTAGGGACTGGAAGAGGTTACAGAGTTAGGGAGGGTTGTAGGGACTGGAGGAGGTTACAGAGAGAGGGAGGGTTGTAGGGACTGGAAGAGGTTACAGAGTTAGGGAGGGTTGTAGGGACTGGAGGAGGTTACAGAGAGAGGGAGGGTTGTAGGGACTGGAGGAGGTTACAGAGATAGGGAGGCTGTAGGGGCTGGAGGAGGTTACAGAGATAGGGAGGCTGTAGGGACTGGAGGAGGTTACAGAGAGAGGGAGGGTTGTAGGGACTGGAGGAGGTTACAGAGAGAGGGAGGATTGTAGGGACTGGAGGAGGTTACAGAGATAGGGAGGGTTGTAGGGACTAGAGGAGGTTACAGAGTTAGGGAGGGTTGTAGGGACTGGTGGAAGGTACAGAGTTAGGGAGGGTTGTAGGGACTGGAGGAGGTTACAGAGTTAGGGAGGGTTGTAGGGACTGGAGGAGGTTGCAGAGTTAGGGAGGGTTGTAGGGACTGGAGGAGGTTACAGAGTTAGGGAGGGTTGTAGGGACTGGTGGAAGGTACAGAGTTAGGGAGGGTTGTAGGGACTGGAGGAGGTTACAGAGTTAGGGAGGGTTGTAGGGGCTGGAGGAGGTTACAGAGATAGGGAGGGTTGTAGGGACTGGAGGAGGTTACAGAGATAGGGAGCGTTGTAGGGGCTGGAGGAGGTTACAGAGATAGGGAGGGTTGTAGGGGCTGGAGGAGGTTACAGAGATAGGGAGCGTTGTAGGGGCTGGAGGAGGTTACAGAGATAGGGAGGGTTGTAGGGACTGGAGGAGGTTACAGAGATAGGGAGCGTTGTAGGGGCTGGAGGAGGTTACAGAGATAGGGAGGGTTGTAGGGACTGGAGGAGGTTACAGAGATAGGGAGCGTTGTAGGGGCTGGAGGAGGTTACAGAGATAGGGAGGGTTGTAGGGACTGGAGGAGGTTACAGAGATAGGGAGGGTTGTAGGGACTGGAAGAGGTTACAGAGTTAGGGAGGGTTGTAGGGACTGGAGGAGGTTACAGAGAGAGGGAGGGTTGTAGGGACTGGAAGAGGTTACAGAGTTAGGGAGGGTTGTAGGGACTGGAGGAGGTTACAGAGAGAGGGAGGGTTGTAGGGACTGGAGGAGGTTACAGAGATAGGGAGGCTGTAGGGGCTGGAGGAGGTTACAGAGATAGGGAGGCTGTAGGGACTGGAGGAGGTTACAGAGAGAGGGAGGGTTGTAGGGACTGGAGGAGGTTACAGAGAGAGGGAGGATTGTAGGGACTGGAGGAGGTTACAGAGATAGGGAGGGTTGTAGGGACTAGAGGAGGTTACAGAGTTAGGGAGGGTTGTAAGAACTGGTGGAAGGTACAGAGTTAGGGAGGGTTGTAGGGACTGGAGGAGGTTACAGAGTTAGGGAGGGTTGTAGGGACTGGAGGAGGTTGCAGAGTTAGGGAGGGTTGTAGGGACTGGAGGAGGTTACAGAGTTAGGGAGGGTTGTAGGGACTGGAGGAGGTTACAGAGTTAGGGAGGGTTGTAGGGACTGGAGGAAGTTACAGAGTTAGGGAGGGTTGTAGGGACTGGAGGAGGTTACAGAGTTAGGGAGGGTTGTAGGGACTGGAGGAGGTTACAGAGTTAGGGAGGGTTGTAGGGACTGGAGGAGGTTACAGAGTTAGGGAGGGTTGTAGGGACTGGAGGAGGGTACAGAGTTAGGGAGGGTTGTAGGGACTGGAGGAGGTTACAGAGATAGGGAGGATTGTAGGGACTGGAGGAGGTTACAGAGTGTGGTGAATGTATTATGCCAATAATCCACCATTGTATTTGTATCTGTGCTATGCTGTTGCCCTTGTGGGCCCCTCCTATGGGCCTTTGTATGGCATTATCCATAGGGGAACATGTTGGGGCCTGTATGGGCTCCGCCCATGGCTCCTCCCCTTGAAGGGCGGTATAAAGAGCAGTCGACCTGTAAGCGGTTCTCAGTGTTGGATCAGTCGCAGGCAGGCACTGTTCTAGTTGATTAAAGCCACAGTTTACTTCCACTCCTGGTTTCGTGTGAATTGATGGTCGCGTCGATTTAATCAACTACAACGCCACTATGGAATCGGCCCTCAAACCTGACCGACTGGAACTCGATCCGCAGGCCGCGGAGGCGAAAGAGATTTTTTCGCACTGGCTCCGCTGCTTCAAGGCCGATCTCGCCGCCTCCTCCTCGCCTTCCGTCACCGGCGAACAGAAACTGAGCCTCCTCCACGCACGGGTGAGCCGTCGAATCTCTGGTCAACTCGACGAGGCCTCCTCCTACGCAGCCGCCCTCGCACTGCTCGAACGCCTCTATGTGCGGCCTGTGAACGAGGTCCACGCGCGACACATTCTCACCACTCACCGCCAGCGCCCCGGGGAATCGCTGGAAGAGTATTTACGCGACCTCAAAGTCCTTGCACGAAGCTGCAACTACCAGGCCGTTACGGCCACTCGACATATGGACCTCGCCGTCCTGGATTTCTACGTGGTGGGAGTCCGGTCCAACTACTGGACCTGGATCAGACGGTAAAGTTAGCCTCCTCTCTGGAAGTAGCGTTCCAGAGCCTTACCGCGATCCCGGCTGACCACGCGACCCCCTCGTGGACCCCCGACCACAGACTACCCCAGGCCTGTGCCGCGCGGCCGCCCGCCCACCATGGGGGGGCTGCCCTGCTATTTCTGCGGCCGGTCCCAACACCCCCGGCGGCGCTGCCCGGCCGGAACGTGAACTGCAGCAGCTGCGGGAGAAAAGGACATTTGGCCAAAGTTTGCCTGGCCAGGTCCAAAAACTCTAAATCGCAGGCCCGACCCTCAGGCTCACAGGCCCGCAGACCCCGCAGTGCGGCAGCGTGTCTGCCGAGTCCGCCCCCTGTAGACGCGTCATCAGACTTGTGCTATCCATGGGGGCAGCCATATTCCAGCCCTCACAGCACGTGCGATCCATGGGGGCCGCCATCTTGGCCATCCTCCCCCACGCGGCCGGCCACGTGCGACTCACGGGGGCCGCCATCTTGGCCATCCTCCCCCACACGGCTGGCCACGTGCGATCCATGGGGGCCGCCATCTTGTACGCCATCTTCCTCAGCGCCCGCCACGCTCAACCAACGGGGGCTGCCATCTTGGCCGCCATCTGATACGTCGCTCGACGCGTACGACCTACATGGACAGCCATCGCGGAGCCGCCACAGCACCTCCGACCATGCCGGCTACCCGCAACTCAGCGCGGTCACCCTGGACCAGTCGCGACCCAAGCACCTCCAGAGCTCCATGATGACCGTCCGGGTAAACAAAAACGAAACGCCTTGTCTCTTCGACTCCGGGAGCACAGAGAGCTTCATTCACCCGGACTTGGTAAAACGCTGCTCGCTCCCAATCTTCCCGGCGCATCAAACCATCTCCCTCACCTCCGGGGCGCACTCGGTGCAAATCCGAGGGTGCACTACAGCAACCCTCGCAAAACAGGGCGCCGAGTACGCTAATTTGAAATTATATGTGCTCCCAGACCTCTGCGCTCCTCTCCTATGGGGACTAGATTTCCAATGCAACCTCAGGAGCCTAACTCTTAGGTTCAGGGGGCCCCTGCCCCCGCTCACCATATGCAGCCTCGCAACCCTAAAAGTCAACCCCCCCCCCTCTTCACAAACCTCACCGCCGACTGCAAACCAGTCGCCACCAGAAGCAGGCGGTATAGCTTACAGGACAGGACTTTTATCAGGTCTGAGGTCCAGCGTCTCTTGTGGGAAGGAGTCATCGAAGCCAGCAATAGGCCCTGGAGAGCTCAGGTGTTGGTCGCCAAGACCAGGGAAAAGAACGGGATGGTGGTTGATTACAGCCAAACCATAAACCGGTACACACACCTCGATGCGTGCCCCCTTCCCCGGATCGCAGACATGGTCAATCAGATCGCGCACTACTGCGTGTTCTCCACGGTGGATCTGAACTCTGCGTACCACCAGCTCCCAATCCGCCCGGAGGACCGCCACTACACGGCGTTTGAGGCAGACGGCCGCCTCTTCCACTTCCTCCGGGTCCCCTTTGGCGTCACGAACGGGGTCTCGGTCTTCCAAAGAACGATGGGCCGAATGGTGGACCGGTACGGGCTGCGGGCCACGTTTCCGTACTTGGACAACGTCACCATCTGCGGCCATGATCAGCAGGACCACGACGCCAACCTCCAGAGATTTCGCCAAACCGCCCGAACCCTTAGCCTCACTGACAACAAGGAGAAATGCGTTTTCCGCATTTCTGGAGGTGGAGAGCGGCGCCTCAGAGGTCGCTCTCGCCGCCACCCTCAACCAAGCAGGCAGACCAGTAGCGTTTTTTTCCCGCACCCTCACCACCTCCGAAATTCGACACCCCTCGGTCGAAAAGGAGGCCCACGCCATCGTGGAAGCCGTGCGGCACTGGGGGCACTACCTCGCTGGTAGGAGGTTTACCCTCGTCACCGACCAACGATCGGTTGCCTTCATGTTCGACAATACGCAGCGGGGCAAGATCAAGAATGATAAGATCTTGAGGTGGAGGATTGAACTCTCCACCTATAATTACGATATAGTATATCGTCCTGGGAAGCTCAACGGGCCCCCAGATGCCCTGTCCCGCGCCACATGCGCCAGCGCGCAAGATGACCGGCTATGGGCTATCCACGATGACCTCTGCCACCCGGGGGTCACCCGGCTTCTTCACTACACCAAGGCCCGCAACCTGCCCTACTCCACTGAGGAGGTCAAAGCCTTGACCAGGGACTGCCAGATCTGTGCGGAGTGTAAACCGCACTTCTATCGACCGGATAAGGCCCACCTGGTAAAGGCATCCCGGCCCTTTGAACGCCTCAGTATCGATTTCAAAGGGCCCCTCCCCTCCAACAACCACAACACATATTTCCTCAGTATTATTGATGAGTTCTCCCGCTTCCCGTTTGCCATCCCCTGCCCCGATATGACCACATCCACCGTCATCAAAGCCCTACATAGTGTCTTCACCCTGTTTGGTTTCCCACGTACGTTCACAGTGACCGGGGCTCGTCGTTCATGAGCGACGAACTGCGTCAGTACCTGCTCAGTAAGGGTATCGCCTCGAGCAGGACGACCAGTTACAACCCCCGGGGAAACGGACAGGTGGAGAGGGAGAACGCGACAGTCTGAAAGACCATCCTCCTGGCCCTACAGTCTAGGAATCTCCCAGTCCCCCACTGGCAGGAAGTCCTCCCCGACGCATTCCACTCTATTAGATCCCTCCTTTGCCACAAACGAGACCCCCTCATGACCGCCGATTTGTTTTCCCCAGGAGATCCACCTCCGGGGCCTCGCTTCCGTCCTGGCTGAAGACACCGGGGCCCGTCCTGCTGCGCAAACACGTCAGGAGCCATAGGTCCGACCCCCTGGTCGAGAGGGTCCAGCTCCTACACTCCAACCCCCAGTACGCATACATCGAACACCCCGATTGCCGACAGGATTCGGTCTCCCTCTGGGACCTGGCGCCCGCGGGTTCCACCACCACCACCACCACCCCCCCACCATATCCCGCCCCACCGACCATGACCAGCGCCCCTCCAGAAGAGACGCTCCCGGAGTCCACGTCTGTGCCCGCACCGGCGCCCTCACTACCGATGCCAGCACGGGCGAGCTCGGCACCTGGGCCAGCAACAACGCCAGAGCTTCGGCGATCACAGCGCACAATCCGTGCGCCGGACCGGCTGAACTTATGAACCCGTCACCCCCCACCGAACTTCATTTTTTTAACAGGGGGTGAATGTGGTGAATGCATTATGCCAATAATCCACCATTGTATTTGTATCTGTGCTATGCTGTTGCCCTTGTGCGCTCCTCCTATGGGCCATAGGGGAACATGTTGGGGCCTGTATGGGCTCCGCCCATGGCTCCTCCCCTTGAACGGAGGTATGAAGAGCAGTCGACCTGTAGGCGGTTCTCAGTATTGGATCAGTCGCAGGCAGGCACTGTTCTAAGTTGTTTAAAGCCACAGTTTACTTCTACTCCCGTCTCGAGTGAATTGATGGTCGCATCACAGATTTGGGAGGGTTGTAGGGGCTGGAGGAGATTACAGCGATAGTGAGGGTTATAGGAACTGGAGGTTACAGAGATAGGGAGGGTTATAGGAGCTGGAGGAGGTTACAGAGATAGGGAGGGTTGTAGGGGCTGGAGGAGATTACAGCGATAGTGAGGGTTATAGGGGCTGGAGGAGGTTACAGAGATAGGGAGGGTTGTAGGGGCTGGAGGAGATTACAGCGATAGTGAGGGTTATAGGGGCTGGAGGAGGTTACAGAGATAGGGAGGGTTGTAGGGGCTGGAGGAGATTACAGCGATAGTGAGGGTTATAGGGGCTGGAGGAGGTTACAGAGATAGGGAGGGTTGTAGGGATTGGAGGTTACAGAGATAGGGAGGGTTATAGGAGCTGTAGGAGGTTACAGAGATAGGGAGTGTTGTAGGGGCTGGAGGAGGTTACAGAGATAGGGAGGGTTGTGGGGACTGGAGGAGGTTACAGAGATAGGGACGGTTATAGGGCCTGGAGGAGGTTACAGAGGTAGGGAGGGTTGTAGGGGCTGGAGGAGGTTACAGAGATAGGGAGGGTTGTGGGGACTGGAAGAGGTTACAGAGATAGGGAGGGTTGTAGGGGCTGGAGGAGGTTACAGAGATAGGGAGGGTTGTCGGGGCTGGAGGAGGTTACAGAGATAGGGAGGGTTGTAGGGGCTGGGGGAGGTTACAGAGATAGGGAGGGTTGTAGGGGTTGGAGGAGGTTACAAAGATAGGGAGGGTCGTAGGGGCTGGAGGAGGTAACAGAGATAGGGAGGGTTGTAGGGGCTGGAGGAGGTTACAGAGATAGGGAGGGTTGTGGGGACTGGAAGAGGTTACAGAGATAGGGAGGGTTGTAGGGGCTGGAGGAGGTTACAGAGATGGGGAGGGTTGTAGGGAGCTGGAGGAGGTTACAGAGATAGGGAGGGTTGTAGGGGCTGGAGGAGGTTACAGAGATAGGGAGGGTTGTAGGGGCTGGAGGAGGTTACGGAGATAGGGAGGGTTGTAGGGACTGGAAGAGGTTACAGAGATAGGGAGGGTTGTAGGTGCTGGAGGAGGTTACAGAGATGGGGAGGGTTGTAGGGGGCTGGAGGAGGTTACAGAGATAGGGAGGGTTGTAGGGGCTGGAGGAGGTTACAGAGATAGGGAGGGTTGTAGGGGCTGGAGGAGGTTACAGAGAGAGGGAGGGTTGTCGGGGCTGGAGGAGTTTACAGTGATAGGGAGGGTTGTAGGGGCTGGAGGAGGTTACAGAGATTGGGAGGGTTGTAGGGGCTGGAGGAGGTTACAGAGATAGGGAGAGTCGTAGGGGCTAGCGGTTACAGAGATCGGGAGGGTTGTAGGGGCTGGAGGAGGTTACAGAGAAAGCGAGGGTTGTAGGGGCTGGAGGAGGTTACAGAGATAGGGAGGGTTGTAGGGGCTGGAGGAGGTTACAGAGAGAGGGAGGGTTGTCGGGGCTGGAGGAGGTTACAGAGATTGGGAGGGTTGTAGGGGCTGGAGGAGGTTACAGGGATGGAGGGTTGTAGGGGCTGGAGGAGGTTACAGAGATAGGGAGGGTTGTAGGGACTGGAGGAGGTTACAGGGATGGAGGGTTGTAGGGGCTGGAGGAGGTTACAGAGATTGGGAGGGTTGTAGGGACTGGAGGAGGTTACAGGGATGGAGGGTTGTAGGGGCTGGAGGAGGTTACAGAGATGGAGGGTTGTAGGGGCTGGAGGAGGTTACAGAGATTGGGAGGGTTGTAGGGGCTGGAGGAGGTTACAGAGATTGGGAGGGTTGTAGGGGCTGGAGGAGGTTACAGAGATTGGGGTGTAGCGATGGCCTGGAAAGTGTTCGGGAGCAGTTTAATTTCAATTGTAAGCTATAAAATCTTGTGCTAATGAGCTGGTGCTGGTGTGTGAACACAGAGCTGGACACAGTGATCGGGACTCGGTTCCGAGTTAGGACAGGGACACAGCCAGGAGTCCCTGCTGCTTCCTAGCTTCTGGGGGGAGGGGGGGAAACTGGGACAACAGCCAAGGGAGGATGGGAGTGTTGGAACATGGATCAAGCGGAGCAGTTCAATAGAGACAAATGCTGCACAGATTATCTGGGTAATCTCCTTAGCGATGTCCTGTAGCAATCACAGAGAGAAGCAACTTTTAGGCCGAACCCATCATAAATCTTGAGCGGGATGACGGTAAACCCTCGATCCGGCCAGAGAATAGCGCAATGCGCCGACTTTAATGACGCCAGCCCTGCTTTCGGCCTTTGGGGATGCCCCACCTGTATCTCTGTAGTTGCATGCACACAAGGGGTTAATGGGCAATAGCAGCTCCACACGATCACTAGAGGGCTCGACCAACAGGGATATAAAGGACAGCCACATGGGGTCTCTCGCTCTCTCTCGGGGGGGGTGCACTGTGAACAGGGTAACATCAGAATCACACAGATCGTTGCTGGAGTTACGTTTAGTTATTATTGTTAAATCTTGTGAACCGATTCCGAGTTCCCACGTTAAGGTCAAGAACTCACGCATTAATAGCTATTGTTACTCAATAAACCTTTGTTGTTACTGGACGAGTTTGTGTCTTCTTCAACAAGGTTCAGAGGACCTCGCCATCAGCCAAGGATTGAGAAGCACGCGTTATCGACCACGCAGGCAACGCCACATGGTACCAGGGAGTGTTGGCCTGAACAACAACAGAAACTAGCTAGCTAGGTTAGGTTCGACAGACAAGAAAAAGAAAAACATTCGGACAGATTTTCGACCACGGACGGCATCGCAGCAGTCGGGCCTCTCGGGCAAGAACAAAACGGGAGGATGGACTCACTTCCAGCGCCAGAGCCCCGCAGAACCTCGGGTGATCTCTCAGTATAATTGGAAAATTGTCCTTCAACACTTTAATCTATTTCTGGAAATTAAGGATATAACCAGTGCGCCTAATTCTAAAAAATTAGCCTACCTCTTATCGGCAGCGGGGAAACCGGCCATGGAGATGTATAATTCATTCAATTTCTTGGAAGGTGAGGACAAAACTAAATTTAAAGTAATTATCGCAAACTTGGAACAACACTGTAAAAGTCAGTCTGGTGAGATGCTGGAAAGACTTACATTTCGTCATAGGGGCCAGCGATTGGGAGAGTCAATCACCAATTTTATTGCAGACCTCCAGGTAGGAGCACAAGGCTGCAATTATGCTGATTTCAGAGATGCTATGATAATAGCATGGTGTGGGGGGAAGATCTTATGAGGGAAGGCTGAGGGACTTGAGGCTGTTTTCGTTAGAGAGAAGAAGGTTAAGAGGTGACTTAATTGAGGCATACAAGATGATCAGAGGATTGGATAGGGTGGACAGTGAGAGCCTTTTTCCTCGGATGGTGATGTCTAGCACGAGGGGACATAGCTTTAAATTGAGGGGAGATAGATATAGGGCAGATGTCAGAGGTAGGTTCTTTACTCAGAGAGTAGTAAGGGCGTGGAATGCCCTGCCTGCTACAGTAGTGGACTCACCAACACTAAGGGCATTCAAATGGTCATTGGATAGACATATGGACGATAAGGGAATAGTGTAGATGGGCTTTAGAGTGGTTTCACAGGTTGGCGCAACATCGAGGGCCGAAGGGCCTGTACTGCGCTGTAATGTTCTATGTTCTAATAGATCAATTAATTTATGGACTGTCTGATAAAAATTTGACGAAAAAACTTTCACAACAACGGTATCTAGCTCTAGAAATCGCGATTAAACAGTGCGTAGTGCATGCACGCTCAAAAAAAAAAAATCAGTGCCTTCAATTTATCCAAAGGAAAAGCGGCGCCAAAACTTACCTATCAGCCTATCA
The DNA here is from genome assembly GCF_047496885.1 of Scyliorhinus torazame. Taxonomy (NCBI): domain Eukaryota; kingdom Metazoa; phylum Chordata; class Chondrichthyes; order Carcharhiniformes; family Scyliorhinidae; genus Scyliorhinus; species Scyliorhinus torazame. The sequence goes on along the minus strand of NC_092710.1, from coordinate 16,950,687 downwards.
GGGGAAAACAGCAGCAGCCAGAGCAGTGGCACCACGGCTGGCTCTGATGTTCAGAAGGGAGGGTCAAAGCGCAGAAGAGTAATAGTAATAGGGGACTCTATAGTCAGGGGCACAGATAGGCGCTTCTGTGGACGTGAAAGAGACTCCAGGATGGTATGTTGCCTCCCTGGTGCCAGGGTCCAGGATGTCTCCGAACGGGTAGAGGGCATCCTGAAGGGGGAGGGCAAACAGGCAGAGGTCGTTGTACATATTGGTACTAACGACATAGGCAGGAAGGGGCATGAGGTCCTGCAGCAGGAGTTCAGGGAGCTAGGCAGAAAGTTAAAAGACAGGACCTCGAGGGTTGTAATCTCGGGATTACTCCCTGTGCCACGTGCCAGTGAGGCTAGAAATAGGAAGATAGAGCAGACAAACACGTGGCTAAACAGCTGGTGTAGGAGGGAGGGTTTCCGTTATCTGGACCACTGGGAGCTCTTCCGGGGCAGGTGTGACCTGTATAAGATGGACGGGTTGCATCTAAACCGGAGAGGCATAAATATCCTGGCCGCGAGGTTTGCTAGTGTCACACGGGAGGGTTTAAACTAGTATGGCAGGGGGGTGGGCACGGGAGCAATAGGTCAGAAGGTGAGAGCATTGAGGGAGAACTAGGGAATAGGGACAGTGTGGCTCTGAGGCAGAGCAGACGGGGAGAAGTTGCTGAACACAGCGGGTCTGGTGGCCTGAAGTGCATATGTTTTAATGCAAGGAGCATTACGGGTAAGGCAGATGAACTTAGAGCTTGGATTACTACTTGGAACTATGATGTTGTTGCCATTACAGAGACCTGGTTGAGGGAAGGGCAGGATTGGCAGCTAAACGTTCCAGGATTTAGATGTTTCAGGCGGGATAGAGGGGGATGTAAAAGGGGAGGTGGAGTTGCGCTACTTGTTCGGGAGAATATCACAGCTATACTGCGAGAGGACACCTCAGAGGGCAGTGAGGCTATATGGGTAGAGATCAGGAGTAAGAAGGGTGCAGTCACAATGTTGGGGGTATACTACAGGCCTCCCAACAGCCAGCGGGAGATAGAGGAGCAGATAGGTAGACAGATTTTGGAAAAGAGTAAAAACAACAGGGTTGTGGTGATGGGAGACTTCAACTTCCCCAATATTGACTGGGACTCACTTAGTGCCAGGGGCTTAGACGGGGCGGAGTTTGTAAGGAGCATCCAGGAGGGCTTCTTAAAACAATATGTAAAGAGTCCAACTAGGGAAGGGGCGGTACTGGACCTGGTATTGGGGAATGAGCCCGGCCAGGTGGTAGATGTTTCAGTCGGGGAGCATTTCGGTAACAGTGACCACAATTCAGTAAGTTTTAAAGTACTGGTGGACAAGGATAAGAGTGGTCCGAGGATGAATGTGCTAAATTGGGGGAAGGCTAATTATAACAATATTAGGCGGGAACTGAAGAACATAGATTGGGGGCGGATGTTTGAGGGCAAATCAACATCTGACATGTGGGAGGCTTTCAAGTGTCAGTTGAAAGGAATACAGGACAGGCATGTTCCTGTGAGGAAGAAAGATAAATACGGCAATTTTCGGGAACCTTGGATGACGAGTGATATTGTAGGCCTCGTCAAAAAGAAAAAGGAGGCATTTGTCAGGGCTAAAAGGCTGGGAACAGACAAAGCCTGTGTGGCATATAAGGAAAGTAGGAAGGAACTTAAGCAAGGAGTCAGGAGGGCTAGAAGGGGTCATGAAAAGTCATTGGCAAATAGGGTTAAGGAAAATCCCAAGGCTTTTTACACGTACATAAAAAGCAAGAGGGTAGCCAGGGAAAGGGTTGGCCCACTGAAGGATAGGCAAGGGAATCTATGTGTGGAGCCAGAGGAAATGGGTGAGGTACTAAATGAATACTTTGCACCAGTATTCACCAAAGAGAAGGAATTGGTAGATGTTGAGTCTGGAGAAGGGGGTGTAGATAGCCTGGGTCACATTGTGATCCAAAAAGACGAGGTGTTGGGTGTCTTAAAAAATATTAAGGTAGATAAGTCCCCAGGGCCTGATGGGATCTACCCCAGAATACTGAAGGAGGCTGGAGAGGAAATTGCTGAGGCCTTGACAGAAATCTTTGGATCCTCGCTGTCTTCAGGGGATGTCCCGGAGGACTGGAGAATAGCCAATGTTGTTCCTCTGTTTAAGAAGGGTAGCAAGGATAATCCCGGGAACTACAGGCCGGTGAGCCTTACTTCAGTGGTAGGGAAATTACTGGAGAGAATTCTTCGAGACAGGATCTACTCCCATTTGGAAGCAAATGGACGTATTAGTGAGAGGCAGCACGGTTTTGTGAAGGGGAGGTCGTGTCTCACTAACTTGATAGAGTTTTTCGAGGAGGTCACTAAGATGATTGATGCAGGTAGGGCAGAAGATGTTGTCTATATGGACTTCAGTAAGGCCTTTGACAAGGTCCCTCATGGTAGACTAGTACAAAAGGTGAAGTCACACGGGATCAGGGGTGAACTGGCAAGGTGGATACAGAACTGGGTAGGCCATAGAAGGCAGAGGGTAGCAATGGAGGGATGCTTTTCTAATTGGAGGGCTGTGACCAGTGGTGTTCCACAGGGATCAGTGCTGGGACCTTTGCTCTTTGTAGTATATATAAATGATTTGGAGGAAAATGTAACTGGTCTGATTAGTAAGTTTGCAGACGACACAAAGGTTGGTGGAATTGCGGATAGCGATGAGGACTGTCTGAGGATACAGCAGGATTTAGATTGTCTGGAGACTTGGGCGGAGAGATGGCAGATGGAGTTTAATCCGGACAAATGTGAGGTAATGCATTTTGGAAGGGCTAATGCAGGTAGGGAATATACAGTGAATGGTAGAACCCTCAAGAGTATTGAAAGTCAAAGAGATCTAGGAGTACAGGTCCACAGGTCATTGAAAGGGGCAACACAGGTGGAGAAGGTAGTCAAGAAGGCATACGGCATGCTTGCCTTCATTGGCCGGGGCATTGAGTATAAGAATTGGCAAGTCATGTTGCAACTGTATAGAACGTTAGTTAGGCCACACTTGGAGTATAGTGTTCAATTCTGGTCGCCACACTACCAGAAGGATGTGGAGGCTTTAGAGAGGGTGCAGAAGAGATTTACCAGAATGTTGCCTGGTATGGAGGGCATAAGCTATGAGGAGCGATTGAATAAACTCGGTTTGTTCTCACTGGAACGAAGGAGGTTGAGGGGCGACCTGATAGAGGTATACAAAATTATGAGGGGCATAGACAGAGTGGATAGTCAGAGGCTTTTCCCCAGGGTAGAGGGGTCAATTACTAGGGGGCATAGGTTTAAGGTGCGAGGGGCTAGGTTTAGAGGAGATGTACGAGGCAAGTTTTTTACGCAGAGGGTAGTGGGTGCCTGGAACTCACTACCGGAGGAGGTAGTGGAAGCAGGGACGATAGGGACATTCAAGGGCATCTTGACAAATATATGAATAGGATGGGAATAGAAGGATACGGACCCAGGAAGTGTAGAAGATTGTAGTTTAGTCGGGCAGTATGGTCGGCACGGGCTTGGAGGGCCGAAGGGCCTGTTCCTGTGCTGTACATTTCTTTGTTCTTTGTTCTTTGTTTACCTCGAGGCAGGGGCAGGATCTCACTCGATGCAGCAGCACCGTTTGCTTGCCAGCCATCTTGATCGAGAGCGTCCCGTGCGCACTTCTCAAAGAGAGAAAAAAGCGGCAAGGTGCACTTGCGCGTGCGCAGTTGCGAAAAGAGCGCGCAGCACAGGAAACCCGGACTGTGTATGCGCAGTCGATTCCTACGCGTTACGTCACGAGCGTCAGAGGACCCGGACCACGCCCACGTAAAAGGGAAATGCCCGAAAATTGCAAATAAGAAATGTAAAGCTGCAAACCACAGATTTCTTTTTCCTCGAGGGACAAACTGTAGCCCGAGCCTCCACCCACAGTTAAAGATCACCTCCGCAGCACCCTGCAACACACCGTTTGCAACACCCAAAGAGGACAGCACAGTGACAAACCCAGAGCAAAAGATTTGTTCATTGACGATGATTATTCAGGGGATGAGTTCCTCATTGGACAAATAGAGCACCATGACACATCCTTGACAAGAAGCGATGATTTGCTCGCTGACGAATTCCACTCAGCCATGGGTCAGTTCTCCGGATCTGATGGTCATTGCAGCAGCAACATGGCTGCCAAGTCCCATACCAGTCTCACGGTGGGAGAATCCAGTGCCATGACGACATGGCAGCTCGTCGACAAAATGGATGACAACCAGGGGCGGGATTCTCCGCAATCGGCGCGATGTCCGCCGACCGGCGCCAAAAACGGCGCGAATCAGTCCGGCATCGCGCCGCCCCAAAGGTGCGGAATTCTCCGCCCCTTGAGGGGCCGAGCCCGCACCTTGAGGGGCTAGGCCCGAGCCGGACTGATTTCCGCCCCGCCGGCTGGCGCGGAAATGACTTTGCCGGGCGGCGCATGCGCGGGAGCGTCAGCGGCCGCTCACGGCATCCCCGCGCATGCGCAGTGGAGGGGGGCCTCTCCCGCCTCCGCCATGGTGGAGGCCGCGGCGGAGGCGGAAGGAAAAGAGTGCCCCCCCCCACGGCACAGGCCCGCCCGCGGATCGGTGGGCCCCGATCGCGGGCCAGGCCACCGTGGGGGCACCCCCCGGGGCCAGATCGCCCCGCGCCCCCCCCCCCCCCCCCCCCCCCCCAGGACCCCGGAGCCCGCCCGCGCCGCCTTGTCCCGCCGGGAAGAGAGGTGGTTTGATCCACGCCGGCGGGACAGGCATTCCAGCAGCGGGACTTCGGCCCATCGCGGGCCGGAGAATCGCCGGGGGGGGGGGGGGCGCCGACCGGCGCGGCACGATTCCTGCCCCGCCGAATATCCGGAGAATTCGGCAACCGGCAGGGGCGGGATTCACGCCAGCCCCCGGCGATTCTCCGACCCGGCGGGAGGTCGGAGGATCCCGCCCCTCATGTCACATATCCTAGCAGAAGGCGACGCCACGCAGAGAGCACAGATCGACTCCACTGAGGGAGCGATACCGGCCTCCATAGCGAGCTCATTGACAGGCTCCAGAATGGCCGCAAGGAACAACTCCGGAGCGACAGCCGTGAACGGGGAAGTCTATGAAGGTCTACGTTACTTGAGCCACCAGAAGAAGACACGGAATGTCTACCCACTGTATGTGAGAACAGTGACAAAGCGACCACACTCAATACAGAGTGTGCAGGATCACAGCGAGACTGACAGACCTCAGCTCGTCTGGACAGAAGCACAGAGTAGGACTTGGGCCCAGTGAGACCTCGTCAATTGAAATCTTGAAGATTTTAACTCCTGAAGAGGAGCATAAAGAGATCACGGATGATTCACATGTACCGGAAATGTCTCCAGCAGAGGAGCACCGAGGCAGCAAAGAGGAACAATCAAATCCACCACAAATGACTGATGTCACCAACATCAATACGACATCAGATCACTCTCACAGGTCTCAAGAGGAAACGCTCAATGTAACTGACACCAATAGCTGTGGCAATTACTCAAATTACCCACGCGGAACACACATTGAGCGCAACAAGAGTACAAACATGCCATGGCATGGCAACAAGCCTCGCGAATTCGCATTTGCTCCACAACAAACCAGCAACCCAGCTTTCAAGAAAGTTGCAACACAGCATCGCTACCACAAGCATTAAAAAGAAAAGCATAAATCAGGCAACAAAGCGTTTTGGCCACTCCGAAGTCTCGTGATGTCCTCGCGTACACCCATCAACACTGACGGTGGTCGCGACGACATGACGACATCAACACTGCCACCTCAACGACAGGCGACGAGGTCAACCCACCTGATCCAACTCATACAGTCTGGACTCACAACGTTTTTCGTTAGGGCTGGACTTTTTAACCGTCGATTGACTTTGTACAGTCATTATTACATTCCCATTCTGTCCACAGCGTTACTTGTTTTATCTGCTCCCAGTTGACTTCATTCATCATGTTTGTTCAATTTTTGTTAGACCATACAGAAAATCTGTAACACGTTAAAAAGGGGGGGATGTAGTGATCTCTGTAGGTGCATGCACACAAGGGGTTTGTAGGTAAATAGCAGCATCACATGATAACTAGAGGGCTGAACAAACAGGGGTATAAAAACAGCTACACAGGGTCTTTAGGTCTCTCTCGGGGATGCACCGTGAACAGGGTAACATCAGAATCACACAGATACTTGGTCGAGTTACGTTTAGCTATTATTGTTAAAACTTGTTAACCAATTCCTAGTTTCCATGTTAAGGTAAAGAACTCATGCATTAATAGTTATAGTTACTCAATAAATCTTTGTTGTTATATAGAATTTACTGTGCAGAAGGAGGCCATTCGGCCCATCGCGTCTGCGCCGGCTCTTGGAAAGAGCACCCTACCCAAGCCCACACCCCCACCCTATCCCCCATAACCCCATAGCCCCACCCAACACTAAGGGCAATTTTGGACACTAAGGGCAATTTATCACGGCCAATCCACCTAACCTGCACATCTTTGGACTGTGGGAGGAAACCGGAGCACCCGGAGGAAACCCACGCACTCACGGGGAGGATGTGCAGACTCCGCACAGACAGTGACCCAAACCGGGAATTGAATCTGGGACTTTGGAGCTGTGACGCAATTGTGCTATCCACTGTGCTACCGCGCTGCCCTGGAGTTGTTACTGGACGAGTTCGAGTCTTCTTCAACAAGATTCAGAGACGGTATCCATTGGCAACGGGCCTACATCGCTAGAAATGGGCCATTCGGACCATATGTCTCTGCTACTGTTTCTAGCCCACGCGTACCACATCCCCCCCATCCCCACTTCAGGTCTCACCTCCCATCCAACACCCCCTTCTATTCCTGTCCATGTTGACCATCCCAAAAGCCTCTAGTTTGACCTCAGCTGGATTATTGCGTCCCGCACGTTCTGGGACGCGCACCTTCAGGAGGGATGTGAACACAGCGGAACGCAGGAACAGCAGACGGCCACTCGTCCCCTCGAGCCTGTTCCCCTCCATTTAATGAGATCATGGCTGATCTACGGCCTAACTCCATGTACCTGCCTCTGGCCCACATCCCTCACTATCTTTGCTTCGCAAAAAACTATCATAGAACATATATAAATACAGCACAGAACAGGCCCTTCGGCCCACGATGTTGTGCCGAACCTTTGTTCTAGATTAATCATAGATTATCATAGAATTTACAGAGCAGAAGGAGGCCATTCGGCCCATCGAGTCTGCACCGGCTCTTGGAAAGAGCACCCTACCCAAGGTCAACACCGCCACCCTATCCCCATAACCCAGTAACCCCACCCAACACTAAGGGCAATTTTGGACACTGAGGGCAATTTATCACGGCCAATCCACCTAACCTGCACATCCTTGGACTGTGGGAGGAAACCGGAGCACCCGGAGGAAACCCACGCAGACGCGGGGAGGATGTGCAGACTCCGCACAGACTGTGACCCAAGCCGGAATCGAACCTGGGACCCTGGAGCTGTGAAGCAATTGTGCTATCCACAATGCTACCGTGCTGCCCTTAAGAACAAATTAATCTACACTATATCATTCTACCGTAATCCATGTACCTATCCAATAGCCGCTTGAAGGTCCCTAATGTTTCCGACTCAACTACTTCCACAGGCAGTGCATTCCATGCCCCCACTACTCTCTGGGTAAAGAACCTACCTCTGATATCCCTCCTATATCTTCCACCATTCACCCATCGATCTCAAATTTAAAACTAACACCGATCTAGCTTCTGTTACGCCACCCTGGGCTAGGGCGTGGTCAATCTCAGCCCCACAGGCCCGGAGCCCCAACACAAGTTGGGGGGGGGGGGCAGCACGGTAGCATTGTGGATAGCACAATTGCTTCACAGCTCCAGGGTCCCAGGTGCGATTCCGGCTTGGGTCACTGTGCGGAGTCTGCACATCCTCCCCGTGTGTGCGTGGGTTTCCTCCGGGTGCTCCGGTTTCCTCCCACAGTCCAAAGATGTGCAGGTTAGGTGGATTGGCCGTGACAAATTGCCCTTAGTGTCCAAAATTGCCCTTAGTGTTGGGTGGGGTTACTGGGTTATGGGGATAGGGTAGGGGTGTGGGCTTGGGTAGGGTGCTCTTTCCAAGAGCCAGTGCAGACTCGATGGGCCGAATGGCCTCCTTCTGCACTGTAAATTCTATGAAATCTTTGAAGTGAATTAATGAATAATTCGTACAAAATTTGGCCCCTTGATTTGTCAATGAAATACAACAACTGATTATTTATAACAAAAGAGATAAGACAATCAATAATTCTACTAGAATAACGGCCCAGCGAATCTACTGCGCCACCCCCCCCCCGTTTACCGTCCCATCCTCTACCCAAACACGCACAAGGAAGGGGATGGGGAAAAAGAAAAGAGGATTCATGTGAGATGGAAGATGTGAGCCCTTGCTTCGGATGTTGAAGTTGTTTTTCAGTTGCCCCCCCCTTCCAGGACGAGGAGTGAGTCAGAGCCACCGGTCGGATGGCTGGCGAGGATCTTCTGGCTGGAGCATTCATTCTGAATACCCAGACTGTGGGATTCCCTCTGAGGAGCCGCTTTCACTTTTGTTAACCTGGGCCTTCACTCAGAAGACCCGCCTCAGGCCTGTGAAATTCTTGTTTGTTTCCAACTACCCCAGAACGTCCCCGAGCTTTACTGAGGAAGGACAGAGGTCCCCTCATGAGATTTTGAAAAGGGTTCTCACGACAACTGGCCCTGGCTTCAGTTGCTACTGGACTGAACCTCCCTACAGTTCAATCTGACTGTGAATAGAGAGAGGAAGGTCTTTACATTGAACCTTTACACAGAGTCCGCCAGGTAAGAGAGAGAGATCTGGGCTATAGCCCTCCAGCTTCTTCATCAAACTGAAACTGAAAACCAGATGAAGTCTTTCTGTCCCTGGGAGAACATTCCGGAACGGTCAGTCTTTGGGGCGGCATGGTGACACAGTGGGTTAGCACTGTTGCCTCACCGCACCAGGGACCCGGGTTCCATACTGGCCTGGGTCACTGTCTGTGCAGAGTCTGCACGTTCCCCCCGTGTCTGCGTGGGTTTCCACCGGGTGCTCCGGTTTCCTCCCACAGTCCAAAGATGTACAGGTTAGGTGGATTGGCCGTGATAAATTGTCTCTTAATGTCCAACGATGTGCAGGTTAGGTGGATTGGTCGTGCTAAATTGTCCCTTAGTGTCCAAAGATGTTCAGGTTAGGTGGATTGGCCGTGCTAAATTGTCTCTTAATGTCCAACGATGTGCAGGTTAGGTGGATTGGTCGTGCTAAATTGTCCCTTAGTGTCCAAAGATGTTCAGGTTAGGTGGATTGGCCGTGCTAAATTGTCCCTTAGAGTCCAAAGATGTGCAGGTTAGGTGGATTGGCCGTGTTAAATTGTCCCTTAGTGTCCAAAGATGTACAGGTTAGATGGATTGGACGTGTTAAATTGTCCCATAGTGTCCAAAGATGTGCAGGTTGGGTGGATTGGCCGTGTTAAATTGTCCCTTAGTGTCCAAAGATGTACAGGTTAGGTGGATTGGCTGTGTTAAATTGTCCCTTAGGGTCCAAAGATGTACTGGTTAGGTGGATTGGCCGTGTTAAATTGTCCCTTAGTGTCCAAAGATGTGCAGGTTGGGTGGATTGGCCGTGTTAAATTGTCCCTTAGTGTCCAAAGATGTGCAGGTTAGGTGGATTGGCCGTGTTAAATTGTCCCTTAGTGTCCAAAGATGTACTGGTTAGGTGGATTGGCCATGATAAATTGTCCCTTAGTGTCCAAAGATGTGCAGGTTAGGTGGACTGGCTGTGTTAAATTGTCCCTTAGTGTCCAAAGATGTACTGGTTAGGTGGATTGGCCATGATAAATTGTCCCTTGGTGTCCAAAGATGTGCAGGTTGGGTGGATTGGCCGTGTTAAATTGTCCCTTAGTGTCCAAAGATGTGCAGGTTAGGTGGATTGGCCGTGTTAAATTGTCCCTTAGTGTCCAAAGATGTACTGGTTAGGTGGATTGGCCATGATAAATTGTCCCTTAGTGTCCAAAGATGTGCAGGTTGGGTGGACTGGCCGTGTTAAATTGTCCCTTAGCGTCCAAAGATGTGCAGGTTAGGTGGATTGACCATGATAAATTGTCCCTTAGTGTCCAAAGATGTACAGGTTAGGTGGACTAGCCGTGTTAAATTGTCCCTTAGTGTCCAAAGTTGTACAGGTTGGGTGGATTGGCCGTGTTAAATTGTCCCTTAGTGTCCAAAGATATGCAGGTTGGGTGGACTGGCCGTGTTAAATTGTCCCTTAGTGTCCAAAGATGTACAGGTTGGGTGGATTGGCCGTGTTAAATTGTCCCTTAATGTCCAAAGGTTAGGTGGGGTTACGAGGTTAGGGCGGGGAGTGGCCCCAAGTGGGGTGCTCTTTCGGGCCTGTTGGCAAAGGCAGCGAGTGGCTTGTCTCTGCAATGCATGGCCCAAGAGTGTGGCAGAGGCTTTAGTAGCAGGGGCATTGAGTACGTGTACAGAGGTTATGCTGAGGCGGGGGGGGGGGGGGGGGTGCGGTTTAGCTCGGTTGGCTGCACGGCTGGTTCGCGAGGCGGGCCGAAGCCAACAGCGCGGGGCTCGGGGTTCCCCCTACCGACTGAGGATATTCAGGAAGGCCTCGCCTTCTCAATCGCGCCTCCCCCTCGCCTGAGGTGTGGTGGCCCTCAGGTTGAATCACCACCAGCCCCTGGGACTGCGATGAGATTGACATGAATAAGTTTCCGAGACTTCCCCTGGAGCGCGCCGTCCAGTTCTGGGCGCCGTGACTTGAGGAAGGATGTGCAGCCATTGGTGAGAGCGGAGCGGAGATTCACAAGGATGGTTCCAGGGATAAAGAAATGCAGCTGTGAGGACAGAACGGAGTCAATCCACCTAACCTGCACATCTTTGGACACTAAGGGACAATTTAACACGGCCAATCCACCTAACCTGTTACCCTTGGCGGAGAGTAGGCCGAGATGAAGCCTGATTGAGGGATGCAGGTTCCTGAGGGGTGTGGAGAGGGTAAATTGTGAGAAACTGCTCCCTCTCGAGAGAGCGTCAAGACCCAGGTACCAAACAAGGAGCAAAAAGGAGTAACCGTGACTCGAGGGATGGTCCTTCCGCCCAGAGGGCGGTCGGAGTCCGGAACGAGCTTCCTGACAGGGTGGCGGAGGCCGGTTCGATCGAGGTATTCAAAAGGGGAATTGGGCTGCGATCTGGAGAGACAGAATGTGCAAGGCTACGGGGATAGGGCAGACCCACGACCATCTAGTCGGACAAGGGCAGCAGATACCTGGGAACCCCGCCCACCTGGAGGTTCCCCACCCTGACTGGGAAATATATCGGCCGTTCCTCCGCTGTCGCCTGGGAGAGCTACACAGAGAGGCATTATCAAAAAGGTTTATTCACAAATTCGGGCTTCCCCTATCCTTAACTCCACACAAATGGGCCTCTCGGTAAATCATTAATTAAACCCTGTGCTTTGACAGAGAGAGGCGTGGGCGAACTGTTTCTGAGGACAAACACATGGCACCAACAGTAGGTTAATCGAGTGCCCTTTGCATCGGCTACCTTGATAAGGTTGGGAGAGAGGCCGTTGCGAAGGATTATTCATGGGTAAACATTAATCAGGAGCCTTTCGATAGATTAAGGGCTAGCTATCACCAGCCAGTGTCGGAGCTGATTGCGAGATCGCTGTCGGCAGGGTGCCAATGAAACCCGATGTGGGTGTGGCAAAGGTGAATGTGGCAGGCAGTCTGTGAGCTTTGAGCCTCTGGCCCGCTCTCTCTCGCTCCAAGGTCATTCCACCTGCCGTCCACTTCTCACCTACGCCCGCTTGTCGCTATCTGAGTGTGGCCAGAAAATCGCTTCGCTTCCTGCTCTCGCACTGTTACCTCGTGTGTCCGTCCTTCACAAGGATGGATCCATTGTGTCCCGGAGCCCACCCTATCTCCCTGACCTCCTCCAGCCCCGACAATCCTCCCTATCTCCCTGACCTCCTCGAGCACCGACAACCCTCCCTATCTCCCTGACCTCCTCCAGCCCCGACAACCTTCCCTATCTTCCTGACCTCCTCCAGCCCCGACAACCCTCCCTATCTCCCTGACCTCCTCCAGCCCCGACAACCCTCCCTATCTCCCTGACCTCCTCCAGCCCCGACAACCCTCCCTATCTCCCTGACCTCCTCCAGCCCCGACAACCTTCCCTATCTCCCTGACCTCCTCCAGCCCCGACAACCCTCCCTATCTCCCTGACCTCCTCTAGCCCCTACAACCCTCCCTATCTCCCTGACCTCCTCCAGCCCCGACAACCCTCCCTATCTCCCTGACCTCCTCCAGCCCCGACAACCCTCCCTATCTCCCTGACCTCCTCCAGCCCCGACAACGCTCCCTATATCCCTGACCTCCTCCAGCCCCGACAACCCTCCCTATCTCCCTGACCTCCTCCAGCACCGACAACCCTCCCTATCTCCCTGACCTCCTCCAGCCCCAACAACCCTCCCTATCTCCCTGACCTCCTACAGCACCGAAAACCCTCCCTATCTCCCTGACTTTCTCCAGGCCCTACAATCCTCCCTATTTCCCTGACCTCCTCCAGTCCCTACAACCCTCCCTATCTCCATAACCTCCTCCAGTCCCTACAACCCTCCCTATCTCTGCAACCTCCTCCAAACTCGACAAACCTCCCTATCTCTATAACCTCCTGCAGCCCCTACAAACCTCCCTATCTCTATAACCTCCTCCAGTCCCTACAACCCTCCCTATCTCTGCAACCTCCTCCAACCTCGACAAACCTCCATATCTCTGTAACCTCCTCCAGCCCCTACAACCCTCCCTATTTCCCTGACCTCCTCCAGCCCCTACAACCCGCCCTATCTCCCTGACCTCCTCCAGCCCCTACAACCCTCCCTAACTCCGTCACCTCCACCAGCCCCTACAACCCTCCCTATCTCTGTAACCTCCTCCAACCTCGACAACCGTCCCTATCTCTGTAACCTCCTCCAGCCCCTACAACCCTCCCTATTTCCCTGACCTCCTCCAATCCCTCCAACCCTCCCTATCTCTGTAACCTTCTCCAGCCCCTCCAACCCTCCCTATCTCTGTAACCTCCTCCAGTCACTACAACCCTCCCTATCTCTGTAACCTCCTCCAATCCCTCCAACCCTCCCTATCTCTGTAACCTCCTCCAGACCCTACAACCCTCCCTATCTCTGTAACCTCCTCCAACCGCGACAACCCTCCCTATCTCTGTCACCTCCTCCAGCCCCTACAACCCTCCCTATCTCCCTGACCTACTCCAGCCCCTACAACCCTCCCTATTTCCCTGACACCCTCCAGCCCCTACAGCACTCCCTATCTCTGTAACCTCCTCCAGCCCCTACAACCCTCCCTAATTCCCTCACCCCCTCCAGCCCCTACAACACTCCCTATCTCTGTAACCTCCTCCAGCCCCGACGCGCCTCTCTATTTCTGTAACCTCCTCCAGTCCCTACAACCCTCCCTATTTCCCTGACCTCCTCCAGCCCCTCCAAACCTCCCTATCTCTGTAACCTCCTCCAACCTTGACAATCCTCCCTATTTCTCTGACCTCCTCCAGTCCCTCCAACCCTCCCTATCTCCCTGACCTCCTCCAACCCCTACAACCCTCCCTATCTCTGTAACGTCCTCCAGCCCCTACAACCCTCCCTATCTCCCTGACATACTCCAGCCCCTACAACCCTCCCTATCTCCCTGACCTCCACAGCCCCTACAACCCTCCCTATTTCCCTGACCCCCTCCAGCCCCTGCAACACTCCCTATCGCTGTAACCTCCTCCAGCCCCCACAACCCTTCCTATCGCTGTAACCTCCTCCAGCCCCTACACCCCTCCCTATCTCTGTAACCTCCTCCAGCCCCCACAACCCTCCCTATCTCTGTAACCTCCTCCAGCTCCTACAACCCTCCCTATCTCTGTAACCTCCTCCAGCCCCTACAACCCTCCCTATCTCTGTAACCTCCTCCAGCTCCTACAACCCTCCCTATCTCTGTAACCTCCTCCAGCCCCTACAACCCTCCCTATCTCTGTAACCTCCTCCAGCCCCTAAAACCCTCCCTATCTCTGTAACCTCCTCCAGCCTCTACAACCCTCCCTATCTCTGTAACCTCCTCCAGCCCCCACAACCCTCCCTATATCTGTAACCTCCTCCAGCCCCTACAACCCTCCCTATCTCTGTAACCCTCCTCCAGGCCCCGACAACCCTCCCTATCTCTGTAACCTCCTCCAGCCCCTACAACCCTCCCTATCTCTGTAACCTCCTCCAGCACCTACAGCCCTCCCTATCTCTGTAACCTCCTCCAGCCCCTACAACCCTCCCTATCTCTGTAACCTCCTCCTGCCTCTACAACCCTCCCTATCTCTGTAACCTCCTCCAGCCCGTACAAACCTCCCTATCTCTGTAACCTCCTCCAGTCCCTACAATCCTCCCAAACTCTGTAACCTCCTCCAGTCCCTACAACCCTCCCAATCTCTGTAACCTCCTCCAGCCCCCACAACCCTCCCTAACTCTGTAACCTCCTCCAGCCCCTACAATCCTCCCTATCTCTGTAACCTCCTCCAGCCCCCACAACCCTCCCTATCTCTCTAAACTCCACCAGCCCGTACAACCCTCCCTATCTCTGTAACCTCCTCCAGCCCCTACAACCCTATCTCTGTAACCTCCTCCAGTCCCTACACCCCTCCCTACCTCTGTAACCTCCTCCAGTCCCTACAATCCCTATCTCAGAAACCTCCTCCAGCCCCTACAACCCTCCCTATCTCTGTAACCTCCTCCAGCCCCTACAACCCTCCCTATCTCTGTAACCTCCTCCAGCCCCTACAACACTCCCTATCTCTGTAACCTCCTCCAGCCCCTACAACCCTCCCTATCTCTGTAACCTCCTCCAGCCCCTACAACCCTCCCTATCTCTGTAACCTCCTCCAGCCTCTACAACCCTCCCTATCTCTGTAACCTCCTCCAGCCCCCACAACCCTCCCTATATCTGTAACCTCCTCCAGCCCCTACAACCCTCCCTATCTCTGTAACCCTCCTCCAGGCCCCGACAACCCTCCCTATCTCTGTAACCTCCTCCAGCCCCTACAACCCTCCCTATCTCTGTAACCTCCTCCAGCACCTACAGCCCTCCCTATCTCTGTAACCTCCTCCAGCCCCTACAACCCTCCCTATCTCTGTAACCTCCTCCTGCCTCTACAACCCTCCCTATCTCTGTAACCTCCTCCAGCCCGTACAAACCTCCCTATCTCTGTAACCTCCTCCAGTCCCTACAATCCTCCCAAACTCTGTAACCTCCTCCAGTCCCTACAACCCTCCCAATCTCTGTAACCTCCTCCAGCCCCCACAACCCTCCCTAACTCTGTAACCTCCTCCAGCCCCTACAATCCTCCCTATCTCTGTAACCTCCTCCAGCCCCCACAACCCTCCCTATCTCTCTAAACTCCACCAGCCCGTACAACCCTCCCTATCTCTGTAACCTCCTCCAGCCCCTACAACCCTATCTCTGTAACCTCCTCCAGTCCCTACACCCCTCCCTACCTCTGTAACCTCCTCCAGTCCCTACAATCCCTATCTCAGAAACCTCCTCCAGCCCCTACAACCCTCCCTATCTCTGTAACCTCCTCCAGCCCCTACAACCCTCCCTATCTCTGTAACCTCCTCCAGCCCCTACAACACTCCCTATCTCTGTAACCTCCTCCAACCGCGACAACCCTCCCTATCTCTGTCACCTCCTCCAGCCCCTACAATCCTCCCTATCTCTGTAACCTCCTCCAGCCCCTACAACCCTCCCTATTTCCTTGACACCCTCCAGCCCCTACAGCACTCCCTATCTCTGTAACCTCCTCCAGCCCCTACAACCCTCCCTATTTCCCTCACCCCCTCCAGCCCCTACAACACTCCCTATCTCTGTAACCTCCTCCAGCCCCTACACGCCTCTCTATTTCTGTAACCTCCTCCAGCCCCTACACCCCTCCCTATCTCCCTGACCTCCTCCAGTCCCTACAACCCTCCCTATTTCCCTGACCTCCTCCAGCCCCTCCAAACCTCCCTATCTCTGTAACCTCCTCCAACCTTGACAACCCTCCCTATTTCTCTGACCTCCTCCAGTCCCTCCAACCCTCCCTATCTCCCTGACCTCCTCCAGCCCCTACAAACCTCCCTATCTCCCTGACCTCCTCCAGTCCCTACAGCCCTCCCTATCTCTGTAACGTCCTCCAGCCCCTACAACCCTCCCTATCTCCCTGACCTACTCCAGCCCCTACAACCCTCCCTATCTCCCTGACCTCCTCCAGCCCCTACAAACCTCCCTAACTCCCTGACCTCCACAGCCCCTACAACCCTCCCTATTTCCCTGACCCCCTCCAGCCCCTACAACACTCCCTATCTCTGTAACCTCCTCCAGCCCCAACAACCCTCCCTATCGCTGTAACCTCCTCCAGCCCCCACAACCCTTCCTATCGCTGTAACCTCCTCCAGCCCCTACACCCCTCCCTATCTCTGTAACCTCCTCCAGCCCCTACAACCCTCCCTATCTCTGTAAACTGCTCCAGTCCCTACAACCCTCCCTATCTCTGTAACCTCCCCCAGCCCCTACAACCCTCCCTATCTCTGTAACCTCCTCCAGCCCCTACAACCCTCCCTATCTCTGTAACCTCCTCCAGTCCCTACAACCCTCCCTATCTCTGTAACCTCCTCCAGCCCCTACAACCCTCCCTATCTCTGTAACCTCCTCCAGCCCCCACAACCCTCCCTATCTCTGTAACCTCCTCCAGCCCCTACAACCCTCCCTATCTCTGTAACCCTCCTCCAGGCCCCGACAACCCTCCCTATCTCTGTAACCTCCTCCAGCCCCGACAACCCTCCCTATCTCTGTAACCTCCTCCAGCCCCTACAACCCTCCCTATCTCTGTAACCTCCTCCAGCCTCTACAACCCTCCCTATC
This sequence comes from Scyliorhinus torazame, assembly GCF_047496885.1. Taxonomy (NCBI): domain Eukaryota; kingdom Metazoa; phylum Chordata; class Chondrichthyes; order Carcharhiniformes; family Scyliorhinidae; genus Scyliorhinus; species Scyliorhinus torazame. The sequence goes on along the minus strand of NC_092710.1, from coordinate 16,933,670 downwards.
TCTGTAACCTCCTCCAGCCCGTACAACCCTCCCTATCTCTGTAACCTCCTCCAGTCCCTACAATCCTCCCAAACTCTGTAACCTCCTCCAGTCCCTACAACCCTCCCAATCTCTGTAACCTCCTCCAGCCCCCACAACCCTCCCTGTCTCTGTAACCTCCTCCAGCCCCTACAATCCTCCCTATCTCTGTAACCTCCTCCAGCCCCCAAAACCCTCCCTATCTCTGTAACCTCCTCCAGCCCCTACACCCCTCCCTATCTCTGTAACCTCCTCCAGTCCCGACAACCCTCCCTATCTCTGTAACCTCCTCCAGCCCCTACAACCCTCCCTATCTCTGTAACCTCCTCCAGCCCCCACAACCCTCCCTATCTCTGTAACCTCCTCCAGCCCCTACAACCCTCCCTATCTCTGTAACCCTCCTCCAGGCCCCGACAACCCTCCCTATCTCTGTAACCTCCTCCAGCCCCTACAACCCTCCCTATCTCTGTAACCTCCTCCAGCCTCTACAACCCTCCCTATCTCTGTAACCTCCTCCAGCCCGTACAACCCTCCCTATCTCTGTAACCTCCTCCAGTCCCTACAATCCTCCCAAACTCTGTAACCTCCTCCAGTCCCTACAACCCTCCCAATCTCTGTAACCTCCTCCAGCCCCCACAACCCTCCCTGTCTCTGTAACCTCCTCCAGCCCCTACAATCCTCCCTATCTCTGTAACCTCCTCCAGCCCCCACAACCCTCCCTTATCTCTGTAACCTCCTCCAGCCCCTACAACCCTCCCTATCTCTGTAACCTCCTCCAGCCTCGACAACACTCCCTATCTCTGTAACCTCCTCCAGCCCCTACAACGCTCCCTATCTCTGTAACCTCCTCCAGTCCCTACAACCCTCCCTATCTCTGTAACCTCCTCCAGCCCCTACAACGCTCCCTATCTCTGTAACCTCCTCCAGTCCCTACAACCCTCCCTATCTCTGTAACCTCCTCCAGCCCCTACAACCCTCCCTAT